>NW_022475282.1:226190-262185 GCF_009193585.1 Aspergillus caelatus
TTTTTTACTCCCTCTTATCTTTTCTTCTTCTTTCTATTCTTTCTGTCTTTTTTTATTTTATTTTTATTTCTTTTTCCTGCTTGGCCTTATTCACCCTGAAAGCAATATCCGCTCCCCCTTAAGGTTACTTATAACTTGTCTTCCCTTCTCCGGCTTTCATTCTTTTCTTTTCTCTTCCTTCTTCATCCGGCACACCTCTTCTCTTATTCCGGCCACCAACTCTTTGGCATAGTTTCTATCATTAGATTAGAGTGTGAGAGGAGGTCTCACCAATCATCACCATGGCTACCAAGAAGCCCAACATCCTCTACATCATGGCTGACCAGATGGCTGCTCCCCTTCTGGCCTTCCATGACAAGAATTCTCCCATTAAGACCCCCAACCTGAACCGGTTGGCAGATGAGGGTGTCGTCTTCGACTCGGCCTACTGTAACTCTCCGCTATGTGCGCCGTCACGTTTCGTCATGGTGACCGGCCAATTGCCCTCCAAGATTGGAGCCTACGATAACGCCGCCGACTTACCCGCTGACATCCCCACTTATGCCCATTATCTGCGCCGGGAGGGCTATCACACCGCTCTGGCCGGAAAGATGCATTTCTGTGGGCCGGACCAGCTGCACGGTTATGAGCAGCGTTTGACGAGCGACATCTATCCCGGTGACTATGGCTGGTCTGTCAACTGGGATGAGCCGGTAAGTTACATTCTTAGTAGTTCAAATCCAAGGCAAGAGATTTCTGATCGTGTGTAGGAAATTCGTCTCGATTACTACCACAACATGTCCTCTGTCATGGAGGCGGGTCCTGTTGTGCGGACCAACCAGCTTGACTTTGATGAGGAAGTTATATATAAATCCACGCAGTACCTCTACAACCATGTCCGCCAGCGTGGTGACCAGCCATTCTGTCTGACGGTGTCCATGACTCACCCTCATGATCCCTACGCCATGACCAAGGAGTTCTGGGACCTGTATGAAGGTGTTGACATTCCTTTGCCGAAGAACGGCGACATGCCACAGGACCAGCAGGACCCCCATTCTCAGCGTGTTCTGAAATGCATTGACTTGTGGGGCAAAGAAATGCCCGAAGAACGGATCAAGGCCGCTCGCCGCGCCTACTACGCGGCTTGTACCTACGTTGATACTAACGTCGGCAAACTGTTGAAGGTCCTAGATGATTGTGGTTTGACCGACGACACAATCATCGTGTTTACTGGTGACCACGGAGACATGCTGGGTGAGCGCGGCCTATGGTATAAGATGACCTGGTACGAGAATTCGGCGCGTGTGCCCATGATCGTGCATGCACCTAAGCGTTTTGCTCCTAAGCGTGTATCCCAAAATGTGTCGACGATGGACTTGTTGCCCACCTTTGTTGATCTGGTTGGCGCGCAGTTGGTTCAGGAACTGCCCCTGGACGGTGTGTCGTTGATTCCGTACCTGACAGGCGAGGACGGCCTCAAGACCGATACCGTATTGGGCGAGTACATGGGTGAAGGAACACAATCCCCGGTTGTGATGATTCGTCGCGGACGCTGGAAGTTTGTTTACTCGCTGATTGACCCACCCATGCTCTTCGATGTGGCGACAGACCCTGAAGAAAAGGTAAACCTGGCGACTGGTTTGCCTGTTCCGGTGCGATTGGGTGTAACCAAACATATTTCGGGATCGCAGTTGCAACCGGCGTCCTTGCCTACTCCCGCTGAGTCTCCGCGTGTGTCGCCCCGGCCGCAGCGTGGTGCATCGTCGGCATACCCATTCCCCAGTCCCCCACGGACTCCTAGTCCAGGCAAAGGATTGCCTGAAATGCCTACCACTACCGAGCCTGCCAAGGTCCTGGCATACTTCTTAGAAGAAGCGCAAGCCCGCTGGGACTTGGAGAGCATCACGGAAGATGTCCTGCGGTCACAGCGCCGGCGACGCTTGGTTTACTCAGCGTTGATCAAGGGCAACCCGGCTATTTGGGACTACGAGCCACGTATTGACCCCAGTACACAATACGTGCGCAACCAAGGCAAGGGTGTTCTGGACGATGTCGAATTCATTTCTCGCTGGCCTCGTGTGTTGCAGCAAGCCGCCACTGCAATGGGCACTCAGGTGTAAATCTCAGTTGAACAAAAGACTTGAAGGAAGAAAAGGCAAGGCAACTAAAAAGGACATCATTCATTATATCGGCATTGCTTTGCTTCCAAGTTGATTTTGGTTTTTCTCTTTTTGGCTTCCCGTTTTGAATTTGTTCCGATGAACTTCATTTCTTGATGATTTAGTTAGCGAGGCGCTATACCCGGCATTGCTTGCATTCCCAGCGTTTGCTCGAGTTTACCTATCGATTGGTGAATGCTTTTTATTCGGGATCTCCTGCAGATTAGTACGGCAGTGCTGTACATAGGATTATATAGGAGAGCTGCCTGCTTGTATGTATGATAGACCAGAATGACAGACAAGAATGAATGTAAAAGAAAGATGCTTTGTTCATTATCTTTTTTCTTTTTTTCTTTTATCCGGAGATAAAATCCGTGGTAAACGTGGAGAGAGAGAGAAGCGGGTCTCTTACGAATCTTCGGTGACTCACCCGGCGATTGGTCCGGCTTTCCGGGATTTGATATTCATCTTTAAATTCCCCACATCCATTCATGGCTTCTTCAACAATCAACAGAACAAACAAACAATACTTCACATCTACCAAACATGCCGTCCAAAATCACCGTAGGCGTTGCTCAAGCACGCACCCACAACACCGTCGCGGAGACTCTCTCCGCCCTCAACCGCATCACCCGTCATGCCGCCTCTCGTGACGTCCATCTACTCCTCTTCCCAGAGGCCTATCTGGGCGGATACCCACGTACCTGCAACTTTGGCACTGCCATTGGTGCGCGTCAACCTCATGGACGGGAACAGTTCCTGAACTACTTCCATTCTGCGATTGATCTCGGGGATACCCCCACTGGAGCAGGTGATGACTGGGTGCAGAGGAAGTTGCCCGTCGCTGAGGGCAAGAATCATCGCGGTGACGGCACCAGAGAAACACTCGAACGGATTGCGAATGAGACTGGCGTGTTCATCGTCGTGGGTGTTATCGAGAGAGCCGCAGGCAGTTTGTACTGTTCTGCGCTTTACGTAGATCCTGCGAGGGGAGTGCTCGGAAAGAGAAGAAAGGTTATGCCTGTAAGTCCTAACATGAACATTTCCGTCTTATTGATGCATTTACCATGTATACGGTGCAGAAATACTCGGTTTAAAAGTACCAAATTCAAGGGGGAAAAAAAAGAAGCTAACACCCCCAACAGACAGGAACGGAACGTCTCGTCTGGGCTCAAGGTTCCCCATCCACCTTGAAAGCCGTGACTACTCATCTCAACGGCGTCCCCGTGACTATGGCAGCAGCTATCTGCTGGGAGAACTACATGCCCCTTCTCCGCCAGAGTCTGTATTCACAGAACGTGAATATCTACCTGGCCCCTACAGCTGATGCCCGGGACACATGGCTACCCCTGATGCGGACCATCGCATTTGAGTCGCGGGCATACGTACTGAGCGCAAACCAGTGCGTTAGGTATAACGAATTACCGGAGTGGGTCACTAGCCCACAAGATGAGAGTAAGTCCCTTATTATTATTATTATCATCATCACCACCATCTAATTATGCCGGATCGATAACTAAAAAAAAAAAAAAGAAAAAACAGAAACCATCTCAGCTGAATACGTCTGCCGCGGTGGATCCTCCATCGTTGATCCTCAAGGCCAGGTTCTTGCGGGTCCTATCTGGGAGGTCTCCGCTGACGATGCGTCTGATTCTGCGGCAGATGCCGTAGGAGACGGATTGATTATCTCGGAGATCGATGTAGAGGACTGCGAACGGGGTAGATTGGATATGGATGTGGCGGGTCACTACTCGAGAAGTGATGCGTTTAAGTTGACGGTGGAGGGGCTGGATCTCAACCCACCTCCTTTTTAAGAATGCAAAACGGTATGTATGTATGTATTGAGCGGAACTTGTGTTTTTTCAGTTACATTTACTCTCCGTAACTATATACCTAGAGTATAAACTTATGCATACCCTCCATGTCTCATTAACTCCGCCGCTACATCACCAAGTAAGAATAACTTGATTCGTGGACATTGTCAAGATACTAGGTATTATATTAGCCTTATCGTAGCACACAATAGTATGTCTTTAATACTTACTTTCCAAGGAAGATGATACTAGAGGTAAGGAAAGAATCCAAAGCATTCATGCTGGGATACTTTCCATCCTAAGGGTAGTAAGGAAAAGGAAAAAAAAAAAAAAACAAAAAACCTAGATCAGGTATTTCTACTTTAGTCCTATCACAGCTCACCAAATATATCCCACCAAGCACATACGTAGACAACTGTTGAATAGAATTGCCCTGAGCTACACTAAAAACCAAACATACACATCGGGAACTTCAAAAAGCGAGATCATTCATCTAAACCCAATCAACATTCCCCAACAACCACTCCGAATCATCCAAACCAAACAACGGAATCTCCTCATCAAACCCAAGATGCCGAAAAACATCCCGCAACCCCATATCACAATCTGCATCATGAGGCGGCAGAACCTCCTCCTGAGTGGTTGGCGCGCGATGAATATCACTGACCTTCTGCCACATCAACCGAAAACTATTCAGACATTTTCCGACAGATAGACTAAGGTGTTCGTGTGCACTAAGGACCGATACGGCTGTGTTCCAGGACTCCTGAACGACCGTAGCGAAGATTTCAGGTCGTAGCATTGCGGTTATCAAATGCTGCATTGCGATGTAGAGGAAAAAAATACGATACCACCAGGGGATGATGACGAGTCCGGTCTGGTCTTGTTGTGAGCATGATGCCTGGATCAGTGTAAGGAGCTTTTGGGCGTTTGTAACGCATAGTGTGGCGCTTGTTTGGTTGATGTGGTCGCCTAGATTTGGTTCGCCTGATTTCTGGGTTTGTAAATGTGATAGACAGAAGTGGGCCATTGTAGGTCTGAGGAGCATGATGCGTGTGTATGAGATGCTGGGGAAGCGGGGGAGGGTTAGATAGCTATGTATATTGACCATAATAATTTATAGTAATTAGGGGCTCGGGAAGACTCACCGGAGACGAAGGAGGAGTAGTTGCCGGTCGGCAGATTCGACATTAGGGCTATTGAATGGGACAGGAGGGAGGCTGTTTTCTAATCCAGTTAGACGCTCGTCGATTTGTATAACGGTATAGGGTTCGGGTTGGGTTTGTGTAGCCAAGCCTAGGCCCTCGGCCGAACTACTGCTGGGGAGTACTTGAGAAACGCCAATGTAACCGGTGATCTTGGTTAATTCCTGCATTTTCTCCGAAACTGAAATGACAGTCTCACTGTCGTAGTTAGGTGGGTTGCTACCGTTCCGAAGTGAGTTGAACGAAAAGGGTACTCTAGGCGCTGAGGAAGGCCGCCCAAGCGACCAGGAAAGGCATCTGAACTCGAATTAGCAGAGCCGTAGGACTAAAAATGGAGGGACATTGCTCAATACCTGTCCATGAGGACACACTGCTGCCAAACATCTAGTGCCACGCTATTTTCCCTCCGTGATCCGGATATATTCCCCCCTGGTCGGTCAAGCCCAATGCTCACGGCAATCCGGAGAGCGGAACCCAGGGTCATCCATGTCTGCTGCAAATTAGGGGTACATTGAAGGTACCTGGTCATAAGAAGCAGACATTGAACGGTCTCCAATGAGCCGGCTTGCCAGAGGATGATCTCCGGACGCAACAGATGCCAGGCTCGAAGAAAGAAAGTTCTGCTGGCACTGTGTCGCTGTTCAGGGGGATTTGATTCTTGTAATTGAGTGGACAAAGCGAATACAAGATTGAGCATGCACAGAAAGATCTGTCTATTGCACTCTATCTCCCTCCCATCAAAGAGGGCCTGGTAGGCAGTCCAGAAAGATTTCTGATCGAGCAAGGGCTCCAGAGGATCTAGGCATTGCCAGTACAGGCTCACCAAGTGGTCGGCATGCCTGCGCGACGGAAGGGCATGGTCCGCAGGATTGACAATGGCTTCAGTGATATCTGGAATGGAGAGCAAGCCAAATAATGGAGCATCTGTCAGAGGAATAGGGCAACGCCTTTTCGGGGACGGTAGCCCCAGTCGGGTATCAATGGCAGCCTTGACCTCGAAAGAGAATTCTCCTGGATTACCGGGGCTGCGAGCGCCTGGAGATCTGATGGCATTGAATCCCTCCGAATTTACTTGAGCAGAAGTAGCAGGAGTCGGCAGTTGGGAGGATACTGCAGCTGATGAGTGATGGTGGTTGACAGTACTGCTACGGCTCACTGACGCAGCGATGTAAGTACAGGTTTCCTGAAGCTCTCTTTTGTTTTGGCATCTTCCACACACTGGGAATAACAGTAGTCAGCACTTGCGACTTCGAAAATTGGATCGGAGGCCACCTGCTGCGAAAGAAAATGTGGAATACCTGGGCGGAGACCGTCGCATTTGACCTTGCGACGACGACAGGTCGCGCAGGCAATGACGGCCTTGTATCTTCGATGCCGTATGGTGCTACGCGGCTGGGCCGAAGTTGGGGACATACTGCCACCACTTATCAGACCTCGAATTTTAGTGCAACGATCAGGAGAGTCGTAGAATCCCTTGGCCAGCAGGAACGGAAGTCGCGGAGAAAATGCGCCCTTCCAGCTTCCACGCACTCTGTGAAATAACATCACATCCTCTCCGACAGCCAATCATTGTCCATTCCGAGCAATTTCGGGGTTGGGAAATGGACAAGCCGAGCTGCAGCCCTCATTGTCTGATCTCAACATCGACATCGGCGTCCAGGGATTGGCCATGACCTTGAGACTTGATCATACAGGCACTGCATGTGAATCCCGAGCTTCCAGATAATGTTCGGGTTCGTTCCCCCTATATTTATGTCTGGTCTGCCTGGATATCATATCACCCACGGCCACACGCCTCCATCTGAGCTGCATCACCTTGTTTTCTCGCAGTGGAACCAAATCGCAAACCAAATCAGTCATGGCTGAAACCGCTCTTCCAAACCCGAAACGCTACATTACCGACAACGACGATGAAGGTAACTCCTTCTTCTCGAAGACCGTCAACGAGTCCCTTCCCGTCGTGAACGATCTCGGTGGGGCTCTCGTGCGTCTGGGTTATACCACCAACAGACCACCTGTCGTGCTCACCAATGGCACCGACCTCCAGCTCTACGAGACCTCCACGCTCCATGAGCTTCGCCCGCTGGTCACACAGGGTGGTGGTGCTAATGTGTGGTACATTGATACGCCTCCTGGCTCGGAGAGCCCCCTGCATCGGACCGTGAGCCTGGACTTTGTCATCCAGGTCGCAGGCGAGATCGAGCTCACGCTGTCCTCTGGTGAAACGCGCATCATTAAACCGGGGGACTTGACCATCCAGCGATCCACA
This sequence comes from Aspergillus caelatus, assembly GCF_009193585.1. Classification (NCBI taxonomy): domain Eukaryota; kingdom Fungi; phylum Ascomycota; class Eurotiomycetes; order Eurotiales; family Aspergillaceae; genus Aspergillus; species Aspergillus caelatus. The sequence goes on from NW_022475282.1 coordinate 233,617, forward strand.
TTGCATAAATGGCGGAATCCCAGCAAGACTCAGTGGTCTCGCATGGTTGGGGTTATGTCAGAGTGCCAACCTGTTATCACTAGGAATGGAACAACTCTGGACACGGAATTCCCGAAGCATTGAGGCAAATACGTGGGTTGTGGGACCGAGATGTATTTCTATGGAACTATTCTCAGATACAAACTATTTGATCTCGAGTGTACGGAATGAGAGACCCTTTCAAAGGGATTCAGTATCTTGGTTTAACAATGGCCAAATGGGTGCTTTGGCCCATGAGCATCAGTAGATCTGAATGATTGACCAACCCATCCAGTATGTGACACGTATATCTGATCAGGATTGGTCGGATCAACGTCATCTGTGCGTCGTATTTCAACTAGTAAGTCTAGTATTCACTGGTATAGTTTTATTAGTTACATCATGATAGGGCTATCTTAGACATTTCTAGGGTTATGTTAAAAAAAAAAACCGGGTTTATATAGATAAACATTACTAGATAGATAATTAACCGACTCTCGATATCTTATAACCAAGAATTGGAAATAGCAAAGCAAAATAATTCCAATCAATAAATATATGCAATAGAGATCTAATGTTCTGATATTTAACGCCGCAGAAAAAGGTGACACTTGGGTAAAGTTGGAGTCGAACCAAGTTTCACCAATTGCACGTCACCATGATGAAGAGGGATTTCCCAGCCAAAAGCGCCGCATAAAAAGCCCCATTAACAAATGTAGTCCGCATAACTCGTAGTCCTAGTTTTACTAAAAAATGTTCGCGCAACATAGTAGTCGCGTATTCAGATTACAAACTCGTAGGACTAGTGCAGTAAGTCCTGAAACCATACAATTCCGCCCTCAAAATCACTCTCATCTCCCGCCCAATGGCAACCATCGCCCGTCCAGAACAATGGATGAATACCTCCGGGGAGATGACCCCAGTATGGGTTCATAAGATGCCCTTCTCCAAATACCCTCGGTTTGAGACATTGTCGCACGACATCAAAACCGACGTCTGCGTGGTCGGCTCTGGAATAGCGGGGATATCCACTGCCTATGAGCTCATCACGCGCGGCAAGAAGGTGACGATGATCGAGGCTCGGAATGTGCTTTCGGGCGAGAGTGGAAGAACTAGCGGCCATTTGTCGAATGCCTTGGATGATGGCTATACCGCGATTGCGAAGAAGCACGGGAAGGAGGGAGCGAAAATCGCGGCCGATAGTCACACCTGGGCGATTGATCGCGCGGGGGATATTGTCAAAAAGCTGAAATTGGACTGCGAGTTCCGGTATTTGCCCGCGATTGAGATCTCCCAGTACCCTCGTGGAGATCCGAAGCATGATAAGGAGGTAGGGGTTATGCGAGAGGAAGTTGATGCCGCTACCAAAGCTGGGTTGCATGCGTCGTTCCGCGAAGGCCTTGCGATTCAGGGATGGGATGGGGAAATTGATCAGCGTGATGGAGCTTTGTTTACTGGTCAGGGGACGTTCCATCCAACCAAGTACATGGTGGGTATGCTTGAGTGGTTGAGAACCCATCCGAACTTCCAGTGCTTCACGCATACGAGGATGGCGTCTATCGAAGAAAACGACCGTGTTCAGGTTCGCACGGCTAATGGCAACACGATCACGGCCAGTGATGTGGTTCAGGCTACCTGTGTGCCCATCCAGAAGTTAAGCGTCATTGCCGAAATGGAATATATGCGGACATACTGTATTGCCATCCGAGTTCCTAAGAACTATATCGAGGACTGCCTTATCTACGACCAAGCGGACGCATACAAGTATGTCCGCTTCACGGATTGCGACGAAAACGATGACTACCTTGTTATCGGAGGATGCGATCATAAAGTGGGTCAGGAGCAAGTAGAGGGTCGCTTCCAAGAGCTGGAAACATGGGTGCGTGAGCGATTCACCAAGGCCGGCTCCGTTGACTATAAATGGAGCGGACAGATCTTTGAGCCAGTAGACTACATGGCCTTTATTGGAAAGAACCAAGGCACAAATCATACCTATGTTGTTACTGGCGATAGCGGAAACGGACTCACTCACGGTATACTGGCGGGGAAACTGATCGCAGACGAGATTGAAGGAGTCGAGAACCCATGGGCAAGCCTTTACAATCCCAAACGACTTACAAGTGTTGTCAAATCGCTTGGAAGCATGCTGGAGCATGACATACAAATCAATACCCAATACAAGCGCTACCTACAAACTGACATTAAGGATATCGAAGATCTGGCGGTGGGGAGTGGTGGTGTACTTAACAAGGCCGACACATCAGCGCCGATGGCCGTGTACAAGGATGAGGGAGGCCAAACGCATCGCTTCAGCGCTATCTGCCCTCATATGAAGGCGGTACTCAGCTGGAATGCCGCAGAGAAGAGCTGGGATTGTCCGGTCCATGGAAGTCGGTTTAGCTGCGACGGTGTCTGCGTTGAGGGTCCAGCCAAGTCGAACCTTACGCCCTTGGATGACTTTTCGAAAACCAAACAGCAGGAGCAAGAAGCATTGTAATGCTGTTATCATGTATTTAATGAGGGTCGACACCTCGTTTAACTTTCTCATAAGCGAAAATTTGATGTTTCTTTTCAAACTATTTGCACTTTGGTCTGATCACATATTAGGGTCAGATAACGAATAACAGGTGTACAGCGGCGATACGAATACCAACACATCATAAGGCCCTTGTTTTCTTGGACACATCCAAGTAGATACAGAAGAAATCATTCAAATTATGAAATCAAGATAGGCCTCGAAAGGATATACTAGTACGTACTGTCTGCTGCTCTAACCCAATGAATGCCCTTAGGGCAACACACGGCCCAGTGATCTTACCCCAAGTGTGGGGAAATCCAGACTAACCTCGGCTGCCAAACAAACTGACCCCATACTTACTTGCAACTCTCTTATTTAATGAACTGCTACCTCCTTCTTCTTCAAGTCACTCAATTGTGCAACTAGCTATCTGTATCTTAAATCGATAAATCAGACACAATGTCAAATCCCACCCCCAGCTACCCAGCCATTGCCCAGCGTAAACAAGCACACCTTGAATCGCAAATTCCAGCAGAATGGAAGCTTTCCGCTTCTCTGATTCCCTCGGGAATGCTCTCCTTGGAGGATTCTATTACCAACGCTAAGCAGTATCAGCGGGTGAACGTGATGGATGTCCCCAGAAAATGCGGTTTACTCACAGGCAAGGAATTGGAAATTACCGAGAACTTGGATATTCGGGGTCTCTTGCGTGTCATCGCAGAAAAACGGTACACGACGGAAGATGTGGTCAGAGCTTTCTGCAAGGTAGGTATCTTCCCCATTTTTTTTCACCTGTTCTTCTACATCTAGTCTCTTCTAGTTTTACAATTCGGTTATATAATAAATAGTAACATCATCATCAGCGCGCGGCAATCGCTCACCAAGTCACCCGCTGCTTGAGTGAACCGCTTTTTGACCGTGCCCTGCAACGGGCCAAAGACCTCGATCTTCATCTCCAGAAGAGTGGGAAGCCAATCGGCCCCTTACACGGTCTGCCAGTGTCCGTCAAAGACTCTTTCCATGTGAAAGGCGTCGACTCGACCACAGGCATAGTCGGTCTCGCATTCAAACCAGCTACGCAGAACTCGCCTCTAGTGGATCTCCTCGAATCGCTAGGCGCCGTGATCATCGGCAAGACCAATGTTCCCCAGACCATGGCCACATTGGACAGCTGCAACTACCTCTTCGGTCGGACACTGAATCCCCTTAACCGCCAGTGGACAGTGGGAGGCAGTACAGGCGGCGAAGGCGCTTTGATCACCATGCGTGGATCCATGGTCGGCTTTGGGACGGATATTGGCGGCAGTATTCGTGTTCCAGCAATGTGTAACGGCATCTATGGTTTCAAGCCCAGTGCCGGCCGCGTTCCCTTCGGAGGCCAGGATGGGGGACAAATGCCCGGCAAGGGAAGGGTGTCCCTGCAAGCGGTTGCTGGTCCCCTGGCGCGTTCAGTGGCTGATCTAGGTGCTATCATGGAGGAAGTTGTGCCCCGCGCGGAGCTTTTTGGGGAGGATTGTATTCCCGGTCGATGGAATGGTGAATTTCCTTTCCGGTTACCTGAGACGCAGGCTCGGAATGTCACCATCGGTGTACTTCGATCGGACGGTATCGTCGAGCCCCTGCCTCCTATCGCCAAAGTATTAGATGAGGTGGCTCAGACACTACGCAAGACGCCCGGTATCGAGGTGGTCGAGATTCCTGTGCCAGCGGCGTTGACCAAATGCCAGGGTCTGGCAGGCCGACTGATGGGTGTAGACGGGGGAATCGCCATGATGGACTTGCTAGAGAGTACAGGGGAACCGCTGATTCCCTGGCTGCAGGGTCGAATGAAGCGGGGACGGGAATTGACGCTCTCACAGCTGGGCCAACTGCAGGCTCAGCGGTCTATCGTCGAACGGGAGCTACTGAAGATGTGGACTCTCAATAGTGGAACTGGGCGTCGGATTGATGCTATTATCCACCCTGTGGCTCCGCACCCAGTTCCTGAGATTGACCGCTATAATGCCGTTGGCTATACGTCTAGCTTTGTCTTGCTGGATTATCCTGCGGGCACCATTCCAGTACGTCCATTCAGGGAGTCCGATCTTGAAAGCGGAAAGGAAATGGACGCGCCTGTGTTGGGAAGCTGGGATAAGGCAAACCGACAGTTGTGTAGGTTTCTCTATCCATTACTCTTGATTACCTTTTCATCCTAACACTGATCCAAACAGGGAACGAGAAAACGGTTGATCGCCGGGTATATCTTGATTCACCGCTGAGTATACAGGTCGTGACCCCCAAGCAGCACGACTATGAGCTGTTCCGAACTATGGAGATCATTGATAGGGCTGTCAGGGCGCCGGATACAGAGAAGACAGCAGCAAAGCTGTAGAGCTAGCTCTAAAACATACCCATATGATGTTCAAGCACTTCCATATATAAGGAGACATCAAATACAACACTATATACGTTCACAAAAGCATAGCGATAGAGCATAACCACGCTACAGATTGATCTAGATGGAATTCAAAGCTTTCCCTTCAAGTGACTTCCACCATCCGTCGTAATAACCGCTCCATTCAGATGGCTGGATGCCCGACTTCCGAGGAACACCACCAGACCCGCAATATCCTCCGCACGACCCAGTCTCTTGTTGGGGGAGTAGTCCTCGAGCGCTTTCAACCCACCCTGAAGATTAATCAGGCCATCGGCCATCTTCGATGGGAAGAAGCCAGGGGCAATGGCATTGCACAGGATATGTCTGGGACCCAATTCAACAGCCAAGTTCTTAGTCAAGTGAATGACAGCCGCCTTAGAAGCCGAGTAGCTGAAAGTGGCGTTTTCCCCAAGACTGCCGACTCCCAGACCAGCGACAGAGCCAGTGACAATGACTCTTGAGGGCTCCTCACGCGTAGCCTTGACAGTAAGCAGAGGAGCAAATCTATTCACCAATCATTAGCAATCTCCGATGTTCACTCTCCAAACCAAAAGGTCTCACAAAAAAAAAAAAGAAAAACTCACTTCTGAACCAAATAAAACACACTCTTCACATTCAAATCCATAACCTTCGAGAACATATTCTCAGGATGCGTATCGAACTTCTCACCCCAGGTAGCTCCCGCATTCGCAAAGAGAATATCCACATGGTCCGTAGTCTTCTTCACTTCCTCAACTAGTCTGTCCAGTTCAGAGATCTTCGAGTTATCGGCCGCCACTGAGATGGCCTGCGCACCGGGTCTCTTGTTAGGGAGGGCATTGAGGGCCGCGACGGCTTCATCGCAGGCTTGGGCTTTACGAGAGGTAATGTAGACTTTCGAGCAACCAGCTTGAAGAAATCTTTTTCTCATACTTTTTGTTAGTGATACATGTACGGTGTATGTGTTTAGCGGGTGCAGAAGGAAATGGGGATACGGACCCGCTGGCAGCGTGGAGCCCTAGACCCCTGGAGCCGCCGGTTACGACGGCGACTTTGCCCTCGAGGGAGAAGATGGAGCCGAAGTTATCGAGCTGGACTTGGTCGGCGACGGACATTTTGGTGGTTGGATGGTATTTTAGGGTGGACTCAAGGGTTAGGGATGTGATGGTATGGAATTGAAGAGGGATTGGGAGGGATTGAGCTTGAAGTCATAGTGGAGGTGGATTGGGGTACAGTTCAAGATACCGAGGTCGTTCGGGCCAGCCGTTAAGATTCCCCCGCAAAGCATCTTTTATGGAACTCGGTTGATTATTAATCGAGTCGAGCATAATTCTGTTCCACCTACCTTTCGATGTTGAATTAGCCCTAACTCTGGGTAGAGCTGGGGGGTTATTTTAATAACATGATCGTGGAGTATGAATTTCTCAGTTCCTAGGGCTGGAGTTATTTTATGGAGTTGGAGTCATTTGTCAGATTATCGACGAAGGGTTCTTATCTCCATACTGGTATGATCTGACTTCCATACCATTTTAGGCTGTATCTTCTCGAGTTCCTTCGTTTCCGTAACAGTTCACGTCCACTGCCTTAGGTGCAATTCTGAATGATTGTTCACCTTATACATGTTCGCTTCATTCAGTATTCCCGGGCTATAGGTCTACCTCCCATATGCCTGGTTGTTGCGAGCTCCGACATGTAGATGAAGGAAGCTATCCAGATCATATAATATGGTTCTACCTTAACAGATCTGGAGACTCGCTTGTCATGACATTTTTAGCCAGTGACTCGTGGGAAGTCGGAAATGCTTATACCCCATGATCCCCACAACTTGGAGAAACAATGGTATCAACTAATTGTCCGTGCATTGTACATAGTATGTTTCTGGTGAGGCTATAGTACTTTACTGGTGCTTGGAGACTGACATGCTGGTTACAACACCTGATAAACACGACTCAACTCATGATAGACATAAATATCTACGCATATCGTTCGTTAACCTGGTCCTATTTGTACTCCGCACCCACCTACGAATCACATAGACGAAGGCAAGAATGTGCTCAATCGTGCGCCAAAGGTCCCCCGAATCCCCTCAAACTCCCTCATAGTCACATCCCGCCCATCTGATTGGCCAGATGAAGGTACCTTGGGGGGTCCTCAGCATCCATTCCAGGCTTATATTCTCTCTCTCGTCATGATCATCGACCAGAAATCCCTTACAACCCCTCTTCTCCCCCTCTTTCTTCCTCGTTCTCACATTTTCATCTTTTCCCACCACACATATACTCTCAAAAACCTCAACTAGGATACCAAACCATACTAACCAAACCACCCAAAATGGCCGCCACCACATTCTCCCTCCCACCTCTTCCCTACGCCTACGATGTAACCCACCCTGTCCGTCCAATACAAGAAAGAAAGAGCCCCAACTAACCAAGCCCCCTAGGCCCTGGAACCCATCATCTGCAAACAAATCATGGAAATCCACCACCAAAAACACCACCAAACCTACGTCACCAACCTCAACGCCGCACTATCCGCCCAATCCTCCGCCCTCGCAGCAAACAACATCCCCCAGCTCATCAACCTCCAGCAAAAGATCAAGTTCAACGGTGGCGGCCACATCAACCACTCCCTTTTCTGGAAGAACCTGGCTCCTCACGGCTCCTCGGAGACTAACATCGACGAGGCCGCTCCCGTCCTGAAGGCTGCCATTGAGGCCCAGTATGGCTCTGTGCAGAAGTTCAAGGAGGCCTTTGGAGCCGTGCTTCTCGGTCTGCAGGGGAGTGGATGGGGTTGGTTGGTGGCTAATGGGCCCGGCGGGAAGTTGGAGATTGTTTCGACGAAGGATCAGGATCCTGTGACGGATAAGGTTCCGGTTTTTGGGGTGGATATGTGGGAACATGCTTATTATTTGCAGGTTGGTTTTTCCTTTCATTCATTCTTTTTTTTTTTTCTTTCGTGTTTCATTTTTGGTAGTGGGATGTTTAACTGACTGCGTTTTAGTACTTCAACAACAAGGCCTCTTATGTAGAGGGTATCTGGAAGGTCCTTAACTGGCGCACTGCAGAGGACCGATTCAAGAATGGCGTGGAGGGCTCTGCACTTCTGAAGCTGTAGATCAGTGTCAGTCAGTTTGAAGCCATTCTGCTTAGCCAAAGTAAAATAACATGAATATGACCATGAACATGAATATGAATGAAATTATAAAACCCCAATTCCTTCCCAAAGAAAATAGTAATAAACCAGTCCCATAGCACCATATACCCAAATCCCCACCAACTCCAGAAAAGCAAGAAAGACCTCAATCAATCATATCCCACAATGCCCATCCCAATCCCCATAGACGACTGACCCTCCACCATGACCGTAACCTGCCGTCCAACGATCCCCGTCTCCGAAACCCCCAGATCCAATCTTTCCGGTAACTCAAACTCCATCTCAGCATTTCCCTTCCCACAAGGCTGTAACCGGAACTGATGAAGTGGTGGACTCATACGAGCAGACGTGAGATCTCCATATCGTCTAAGAACCGAATTAATATCAGCAATTTATTTCTTAACGAATAAAACCAGAAAGTAACAAGAGAGGGGGGAAAAGCAAGAACATACTCAATCCGCAAATCAATCCCCCTACACCCCCTAAAAACATCAAAGGTGTTTGCATCTTCAATACGAAAGACAGCTTTCGTCCCGGCGTCCATTTCCCGGAAGAATAAGGAATACGGACTCATGGATTTTGTGTTGGCGGTGGGGAACATCACGGCGATACGGTGGCCGGTGCTGGGTCGGGCAATTCCGCACATGGTTTATATGAGTATGGTTTTTTTTTTTAGGGTTGTCTGTATTGTATGAATGGATGGATTGACAGAGATGGTTTGTATGGTAGATTGCAATGAATAGAGGGTGAAGACACGTTTATTTATTTATTTATTTTTTTTATGATTCAGAGGTGATGAGAATAAATATGATGAGTTTTTCTTTTCAACTCTACTCCTACATTTTCTTTGCTCTATTTAAATATTTAAATACTGAATGAAACCCCTTGGACTGTCCCCAAGGTGTAGCCGTTGAAGCGTCCCAAAGGTGCTCAAATCTGCGCAAATCCGCGACGGATAATGTGGGGCGCCTTAGCTGGCCGATCATAACCACTCTGTGAATCCGGGTATGACCTGGTTTTCGGGTCCTGGTAGATTGCTTTGGAGTGGGTTTGAGGGGATTGTTTTGTGTATATTTTTTTTTATTTTTTTTTATTTTATTTTTATTTTATTCTATTGTAGTTGTCTGGAATAAAGAGTGGGTATTTCCAGGAGAAGTATGATATATTCTGTTCGCCTTGGGTGTCTAAAGAGAGATACCGGGTAGTTACATACATTAGTTAGTACAATGAGCCCTAGTCGATCAATAGAAATAAAGAGATTTGCTACATAGACTAAAGAATGACTTGTTCTGAAAACATGTACTTGCATTTCTTGGAACGGGTATCTTTTCTTTTCTTTTCTTTTTTTTTTTTTATTTTTTTATTTTTATTTTTATTTTTATTTTTATTTTTATTTTTTGTCTATGGAACTTAAGAGTACCTATGACATTGGCAGTAAGTCAGAGCCACTTCCTCAGGAATTATCTTCCTCTTCTATTTTAGACGGGAGTCGCTGGGCAGTAACTTTTGAATCAGTGATACTTCCCTTGTCTAAGATCTTGTAGCCTATACATCGACGATGTGGGAACGTCACACAAGTCTCTATACACGTGGATGACAAGGGGGACAATATCATGGAGATTAATTGGCACCGAGTACGAAATTATGTATTGGACATATCGTAAAGGATATAAGACGTAAAGTTCAATGATTATTTATATCAATACCGGATTGTAGACTGCTATGTACAACTACGCTGCCACCCTAACAGGGTGAGCCTCGGTGTTGTAGACAAACTTGTTGCCGTTGCCGCGCTGGACTTGCCACTCGTTATCTGTTTCCGTTAGATTAGTGTCTTTTTTACTCTGTCCATGATGGAGACTTACCAGGAGCAAAGGTCAGGTACACGTATTTCAACACCTCGGCGAAAAGGAAGCTCTCCTGGTTATCGTACCGGCCTCCACCGTTGGCAGCGTTGACGTTGGTCAGACCCGCAAACCCTGAGCTGGTGCGGCAGTACTTGTCAATATTGACAAACGCGTTCCACACCCACTCACGGTACTAGTCTTCTGTTAGTGCAGGATCAAAAAATGCTTACAGGCTCTGGAGGCACATACAATTTCCTGGCCAGTAATACGCCAGGCGTAGTAGAAACTCTCAATCACCTCCGGACGAAGAATATATGCGCCACTGCTAACATAGAAGCCCGCACGCTCGTACAGCTCCTTCTGGTCTGATGGTACTTTCTTGGGATCCCATCCGAAACTTTCGGGTCCGATTCCAGTCAGGGTTTGGTTATAAGTCTCGTGACATCCTTTCACCAAGTCCAGACCAAATTGGATAAAGTCTTCGCGGTTCAGGACGGTCCCGCCAAGCAAGAAACTGCCGCCGTCGAAGCAAGTAAGATGCTGGGAGCTCAAACTATATGTGCCATTGTTGTAGGACGATAGGAAAGTCAGGTCCGGGCGAGTTGACGGGTGGGATGCCAAATGTTTGATGCTAGATTCTGCCGCTTTCACCCAGCGATCCCCGTAGATGCTGAACCTTTTAGGATCATACACGTACATCTTGATAAGGTATTCGTAGAACGAGTCATCGCCTCCATTCCAGCTCACCACTCCGTCGGTGAAATTTCCGCTTGTGATGTTGATATGGCTTCCAGCCAGTCCCTCAAACGGCTCTGCACTCTTTGGTGAAGGACTGAGCAAATAGTCCTCTGCCTTCTGGCTGAGTTTAGCATACTCTGTATCACCAGTCAGGTCTGAAAGCCGGGTCCATTCGAGAACCAAGGTACCAGTCACGGCCAGCCCGTTGGTTTCTGCACCATCATTTCCGTGCGAAGTAATGTTGATATTGTTGTAGGGAATACCACTGGGAGTGTCAAAGGCGAACTTGAGTACGTCCGCTAGGTTTTTCGACTGAGTCAAAAGTTTCTCAACTTTTGCGGGGTCTTTGACAAGGTTCGAGGCCGGACCCTTCAACAGGTCATAGCCAGACAGCATGCCACCCAGGTATCGGATTGTCGTTTCAAACAGGCTCACTTGATCATCAGTCTTAGAGTAGTCAATCCCGGCAACATGATCCAAAATCTGGTTGACGATGGTGTCATTGCCCATAATGACGGCCGTGGATAGGGCATCCACGGCGGACGCACCCCAGCCATTCCGCGAATCACCGGCACCGTTCGAGATAGGGTGTAGCTCATCATGTGGGTAAGCATACTGCATGTAACCATCCCAAGCATGTACGAAAGCCTCCTTCACGGCATTCGCACGGGACTCACTAGTGTTACCCCGTGCAGCGCGCTGTTCAAACTTGAGCTGGGGATAGGCTAGAGAAGGAGTGACAAGGCTCAAAGCCGTGAGAGGCAATGAGAGCGATGAAAAATGCATTATGGAGGTCGTAATTTGCAATGAAACTAGAGGTAGGGAGTGTCGGATATTAAGAATTATCTCTGTATAGATAAAAGGAATGACAGCCTAATCAGGTAGGCGGGTGTTTTTAGAGATATATACTGTAGGTATGGTCGAATTGACAAAAGAGTGGAATCACTTCGACATGGAAACGGATGTAAAAGAGTGACAAGGAAGTGCGTGTTGAGAGAAAGACAAGAGGAAAGGAGGGAGGGAAGGGAGTTCATGTGTCGCGTGGAGAAGCGAATGATCATATTTTTTAAAATTAAAGATTAGCATGGAGAATCAGCCGACCCTTTTGGGTAAGTCATGGGTGCGATCATCCCTCATTTGCCGTAACTACTACTTTTGGCCGTGAAATCAACAGGATAGAGTTCCAGACTATGTTCGGTTACAGGCACCATCACCTATTCGGGCAAACTAAGCCAGATCGATCCAGGCCCGCGCCGATCCGGGTTCCATGATTGGATCGATCGCGTGGATGTTATGCAGGGGAAAAGACTCTCCAGCTAATAGTATGGCCGAAAGAATGTGGATACTCAGGAGTTATTGCTACTGAACATAATGGAATGGTTAAGTACACTCCGTACTATATGTAGTACTTCATCTAAGGCTACTCTGTGTATAAGTCGATCGACTTATATATTAATAATAACAGCTTTGTTCTTTTCATGAGGTATCATCTGTTCGAGTCACGCTGTTCCACGATGCCAGGTGACTCGTACCTGAGGAATCAGGCAGCACATTATTCCTAAAGCCATGCAAGGCCAAGAATCTGACACCGGTTGAACTTAAACTGTGGGGTCACTGGACAATCAAGATCGAGATGCCTCCTTTCAGGTCACATCGACACGGAATATATGTGACATGAATATATTACTGTGTATATACTAGTGCGTCCATAGTACGGCCCTAGTGGATATATCCGAGTGTCTGTGGAGGTGAGATCCACTCGGTTTATAAATAACTTTCATCCTCCGGTAAACTTCTCCATATAACACTCTTTATCAACATCTGTGAGTTGCTAATGATACGATCAGTTTTTTTTTTTTTTTTCAATATACTAAGATTTCGGATGGCAATGTATCACGGGATTCCAAAATGGTCTCTGGTCATGTTCGAGCAAGATCCATCGATTTATCATCTGAATGATGGACGTGACACACACACACACTCTCTCGACGGTCGCGCGACTAGTTAACTAGTGTGGAAAGGTCCCCATACTTATTCTTCCTACACTCCAAGAACCCCGATGAGATCAATGCGCCCACCAAAGGATGTACAGAATTCAAGATAATATTTGATAAGTCTGGTATCTCATTTATGGAGTCAGTTAGTATTATGGCTCTGCCGAAAATCGGATGAAAGAAACGGATCACCGAAATGGTTGATGGGCGCTTGAGAGAATGACCCTTTTTGGAGAGATATATGCAAAAGATAAGCGAAAGAAAGGCCAAAGGGTTATATTTCAACCAGACCAAATGCTAGCCAAGACTAACGTTGGGATTATTCTTCCTATAAGGTAGACTCCGTTGGAATGTTCTGATGTTGACTCCCATGCGAGGAAGGCCCTTGGGCGAGAAACAATATGACTATGATGATTTTTCTCTGTCCAAATTAGGTGCATATCGTCATATCTGTGGGACAAGTACCGATAGGTTAAGGATATAGGTACTACTGTCTATACACATTGTCCACCAGATTTGCTAACGGCATCCTATTGGTTGTCATGCAAGCACGAGATCAATAAGCACAGAATTACATGGCAGCTACCTCAGAGTTGTGGGGTGCAAAGCTGTAAGTTTCATCGGATCCATGCAGCTTTGAGAGACGCCCTGTTTTTCTCTCCTTCCTAGCTCTGACCTAAGTTCTTCACATCTATATTCGACTCACCTACGATGCCGTGGCACCCAGTGTCGACTAATCGCTATGAGCGCGCATTCGACTCCCTGAAGTTCGATTGGGGCATTGCAGAAGCTGGGGCCCCGTTGCAGAAGCAACTTTATTTGGTCTCATGTTCACTTAAACCCCAACATCTAGCCCCTGTTAAGGAAGCGCGGCAGGCATGGAAAGCCTTGCGACGGCAGTATCCTCAGATTGCGGCCGTAGCAGATAAATCCGGCACACGGCTAACCTACACCGTACCATCGCCGGAAGAACTCGAAGCATGGGTGCATGACATTTTTCTGGTAGTGGAGGAGAGTTCCGCTACACACCTGTACCAAACACTGCCACCATCCTCACTGTTCTGTCTATACAAGCCGCCTTTCTTCGCATTCTGGCCGACGGCCCGGCCGAGTCGCAGTTGGATGGCTCGGAAGCCGCCCGTCTAGCACCATCCTTAGATGAGGCTGACCGTCACGGCAGCCGTGCATGCCGCCCTGGTACTGACCATGTTGCCCCTGGCGCAGGCAGAATTTTGACCCAACTACGCGCGGGCACGTCAGCGGCAGGTACACGGGGTTCAATGTCATCGATCATCGCAAGTACCTGTCTACCCCGTATAACGGGCCTGACGCAGCGGTCGCCGTCTACCACACAGGCATCCCGTTCAGCGTGGATCTGGCCGCCAACCATGACTTTGCCTCTCTTGCAGCGGCGTTCGCCCGGGGATACAAGCGGGATCTGAGCCGCAAGGAATCCAGGAACATCTTTACCTTCCTGGCGGAGTATGTGCGCAAGATCCTAGGGTTATTAGGAGCAGCTCCACCCGACCCATTATAGGGTGCCGGCGCATCCTTGAGCTGAGCTCGGTCGGAGTTGTCAACGATTATCTCCCGGCCGAGTACGAGGACATCGCGAGGAAGCTTGAGGTTCAGGGCTGGTTGATCGCGGTGGAATGTATCAATCGCCTACTACTCACCAACGTGTGGACTTGGGATGGCCAGATGCAACTTGCGGTCAACTGGAACGAGTCATTCTATGAGGAGGAGTTTGTGACGATATTCTTGGACAGCTGGATGCTGACTCTGACGCGGGAACTAGGGGTGAACTAGGTAGTCTTCAAGTTCCAGAATGTCGAAGAGAAGCTTGCTGTTTCTAAGTTTCCATTAGGCAGGTCTGAAGCTCTCATTGCGTATAGCATCTTCGGCTGTTATTCTCAGGGCACCAAGAGGCCTGAAGCTAACCACTCAAGGAGTGCTGGAAAAACCATGCGTAGATATCCATAGGGTGAGATGCGATGGGAGCTTTGATAGGTTTTCTTAGCATCAATACTATCTTCTATATTAGATTTCTAGGCTTGGACTCTTTTCGGGGAGTCGTATAGTTGCATTTACCCTTGGTAGATGACTGGAGGGTTATAGAAGATTGATTGGCATAACTAGAGTTCTCGTTGTGGGCTTCAGGGATATATCTAGAGGACTTAAAGAGGACCTAAAGGGGCTTAGATATCATACTAATGTAACGAGACAATGGTACCGACGGAAGTTGAGGGTCAAGGTTGGGGATGAGTCCATCATAGGACAAGGTGAATGGGGGTCAGTGAACAATAAAACGAAAGAGTGAATGGGAAAGAGAGAGTGGGTAAATTCCAAACATGACTATTCCACTAGATAGTGATGTACAGCCGTAGAAATTTCTCTCTAGAATGACTTTAAATTTAATTTTTCTAGGCTATTTATTTAAATGGAAGACTTGAGGCTTTCAGAGTATTTAGGGTTCGGGCAGAGATATTTTTAAGTTATGGTGGTTTTTCCTTTTCCCTTGGGTTGTGTAAGATATACTTTATAAGTAAAATACAACAGCTGTATAACTTTTGCACAATCCCTGTCTGGTTTAGCGTGGCTTGGCATTTAGGGTTTGGGAATAATATCTAAGTACGTATGTCGGAAACTGTTTTCTCATGCATCGAGAGCATTATTTCGGCGGTTGATTGAATAGAATATCAATCCATCATCTACTATTGAGTTGTGGTTGTGACATCCCACAAACATGCAAGAAACCCAGATTATCGAAAGAAGAACACGAAATGGCGAAATACACACTGCTGCAGAGGGCACCGGTTGTATTACTACTAGAGAGGTGTGGAAGCTTATTCATGAGCTCAAAGATATTATTAACTATCAAACCACGCTTATCGAGTCCACCAAAGCCGAGTTAGAAGAGGTTAAATATGATCAGAATGTCTTTCGCGAACAGAATGAAAAGCTTTATAAAAAAAAAAAGTCACAGCCCTACGGACACAGATCGAAACGGCCCTGCCGATATCCCCGACCAGAGTCGCAGCCAGCGGCAGTGATGATACCCCTCAACCAGCCCACTAACGACTGGAGAAAGAATGGAACTGTGTCCTGAGCAGAAAATATGGCTTAACAGGCCAGGTAGATATGGCTTCTTTGTTCTATTATTGAAGTGATTGAGGCGTGGGCATAAAACTGAAAATCTAGACAGAGCAATGTTGTTACTCTGGCTTTAAGTCTATTCGGAACTGAGTCCCTCGCATTATGTTCACCAACAATACTGCATTCCTACCACTCAGCAGCCGCCGAGAATTGATAAGCACAATTATACACCAAGTCTCTGGCCAACTCGTCGAATTCCTTCGGAGGAGGTAAGGTAGTGGTTGGGCATTTGGAACATCAAGTTTAACCTATATTGATCACGTGTCTATATCATTGCTTAAGAGTCGTGGTATATTTATGTTGGAGGGCTTGTGTGGGGGAATAGGAAGAGCCAAACGGTTCTTCCGAAGCCAACCATTTAATGTACTAGGCCTAATGTCCTGGCATGAGATTGGGGACATGAGGGCTGTTTCCGGCGCCCGGTTCACCGTCACAACTAATACTCATTATTTTTTTTTCTGACCCACAGGCGCTAATTTCTGACCCCCTGATAACTGTAACCCCCTTCTAGACCTCACAGGCTACCCCTCGCCCAGCAATACCGATATTCGTGTTGGCCCATTGAAGGGAAAAATTGCACTGTAGGAAGATTCTACGAAGGGCAAGAAACGTTTTGGAGCGCGACTGATCACCCGCGAATTGCGCGGCGGAGGGTAAGAATCCTGGGTAATTAGGCGGTCCCATTCTCACCTCTTTTCCAATTAACCTAATATGTGTGTGTGTGTGTGTGTGTGTGTGTGTGTGTGTGTGTGTGTGTGTGTGTGTGTTTGTGCAGACATTCTCTAACGCGTTATTTACTTGCTCTGCCAGTCCTGCTTGATGAGGTCCGCTGCCCTTTCCGCGAATGCGTATACAGTGGCTTGCAGATTCGCCGTGCTTACCAGCGGGATAGCACTCGCATCTACAACCCTCAGTCCTTCGATATCATAGACCCTCAAATTGGAATCCACCACTCCGTCTCTCTCGCGTGGCAGCATGGAACAGGTCCCCGCAAAGTGCCACATGGAGACTAAATTCTCCCGAGCATACTTCTTTGCGGCATCTAAGTCTCCCTGGAAGTCTGCAGCTGAGTCACGGAATTTCAGTGGCTGTTCGAGCAGCTCCCCCAGCTGAGGTGACTCGGCTAAGTTCTTGATACCGAGCAAGTGCCGTGCTATGACTTCCAGATCGAGAGGATTCGACAGGTAACCAGGATCAATAATTGGAGGGGTTTCAGGACTGATAGAGGTACTTGAGTTCTTTTTGTCAGATTTGGTGAATATACGGTTTGCTGGGGGGGACCCATGTAAAGAATCAGGAGTAAAGAACCTCTCACAATCTCTAGCAGGCAAGAAGAAAACAAAAAGATTCACTTACATATGAACGCTTCCGCGGGAAAGCGGTTGAGAGAGCATTACTCCAAGCGTAACGAACTTTCCCGGCGAAGCAGCTGGGATAGTCTTATCATTGAGATCTTTGGCATAATTTGTCTGCCCTAAGGCGGACAGGTACACAGCTGATGGTTGCTTGGAATCAAGAACTGTGGTCTTTGCGATATCGTAATAGGCTTGTGTTGCCCTGTGCTCTTGTGATTTTTCGGGGATATGGTTTATAAATAATGCCTGGAGAGCACTTCTGTCCGGTGAAGAAAGAGGTAAATAGGCGTAAGTGTGAACCCCGAGTGAAGCCAGAGGCCCAGACTGCGTGGCAGTGTATTCCTGCATTGCCTGACTGAGGGCTTCAGGCTCTTGTCTGGCCAGAGAGTCCTTAGTCTCCAGTTCAGCCTTTGCTTGAAATGCGGTGTACGATACCATATGATCTAGAAGTAGTAGATATTAGTTTAAATCTGTTCCAAAGCGAGTATATGTCAAAAAGGGAGATGGTTTCAGATTATTTCAGAGCCATATCAAGATCAACAACACAGGTTTTGAATGTGCTAGATTGGAAGCTGTTCACATACCCTGAAGATTCTGCCCAACTCCAGGAAGTTTCACGACCATATCGATACCATACTTCTCAAGAAGTTCTGCTCCACCAACTCCAGAAAGTTGGAGGATCTTGGGAGATTGAAAAGCGCCAGCGGCAAGTATAACTTCGCTCCTTGCCTGAATAGTCTTTGAGCTACCATCGAGACTGTATTGGACTCCAATCGATCTGGGAGGTTTGCTTTTGTCAAACAGGACTCTCTCGACAAATGAGTTTGTAAGAACGTGAAGATTTTGTCGAAGCTCAACAGGCTTATAGTAGGCCGAGGCGGAGTTGCTTCTTCTGCCCTTCGAGTCGATGCTAGCAAGGCAACTGAATGAGCCTATAGAGCTGTGGATGAACGGATCCCCGGCGTTGTATTGTCCTCTGCTGCGGAACAGTTCGGCCCAAGCCTTGCGAATAGGGTGCGTCTGGTTGCCAAAAGATGTTTGGATCGGACCTTTCGCTTCGTTCAATTCAGGCCAGTCCTCAATTGCCAGACCTTCTTTGGCATCCTGTGCTACAGTCGGACTGCTGTAGGCCTTGGAGAAATAATCCTTTAACATAGACCAATTCCATCCGGGGTTACCAAGTGCTTCCCATGAGTCAACAACACTCTTGAAAGGAGGAACAAAGACGTGTGCATTTAATGAACTGGATCCTCCGAGTGCCTTGCCTTGGTTGAGACCAAGCACTCTGCCATTGAGGCCTGGCTGTAAAAGCAATGAGTAAGCCCACACACCCTTTATCGAGACAGAGACGGTCCTTACCTGAGGGGAAGAGTGGAATTTCCAATCGGCGTCGGATCCAAGTAGTGCGGCATAAAAGATGGGAATGTTCACGCGGGGATCTGCTGTCAAGTCGGCGCCTGCTTCGAGAACCAGGACGGAGGTGCTGGGGTCCTCGCTGAGTCGAGAAGCAACCACTAGGCCAGCGGTACCGCCGCCAATAACAACAAAGTCATATACAGCAGCCATTTTGTACTATACGCAGACTTAGTGCAAGATTGGACAAATAATATTTTTTTAAAAAAAAAAAAAAAGAAAGAAAAAAAAAGAAAGAAAAATGGAGCTGCGAGCATAGCGAGTGACTTGTTGAAAAGAAAAGAGAGACCCGTGGGCGGGAAATACATATATATATATATATATATTGGTACTAGCCGAATTATTTCCCCAGGATTATAATAGTAAACAAAGAAACAGATAAGAGTACTACATGGAAATACTATAATTAATTAGCTCCACAAATGCCAGTTCCAACCCCCGCCCAAAAGTACTAGATCGACAGGCCCCCCTCCTTAAATGTAGTTTAGCGCGTGTTACATTGTTATGGTCCCATTTCATATTACCATATCATTGGAACTGTAAAAGTGGCTTAAAATATCGGCGGCGAGGTTTCGGTGCTGACTGACGGCATTCCAGCGTCGTAAGTTACAGTGAATTATTATTATGCTTGAGAGTAGAATTGAGGAGCTTTACTTAGCGGCTGGCAACTAGAGCCTTGCAGGGTTGGAACCTTTGTTCATTTGGGTGGTAATTGGATGCTAATCTGTATGTGAGAGACTTTTGGGCAGCATAACTACTAATTCTTATTAGCTCATAAAATCTCCAAATTGACTCAATAATAGTAGTATAGCAGTCTTGTTTTTGGGCCAATTGTTATCGGTCTCGAGTTCACGCAGTCCCAGAATCCCAGCTTCGTGCAGACGCCTACCCTGTGGCTCCCAACAATCACGACCCTTATTCGGCCCCATGCATCTTGGCCTCATGAATGCAACATTGGGAATACTCGGGGCCCCCTCCCGGCCAACTGAACACGGGCAAAACGGGTTGTGAATCCAGCAATTCGACGCGAATCTGATGTTTGTGCTTGCGAAGCTGCAGGGGATTGTGCCGTGAGATGCAGACATTTAGGTGGGGTCCTGTGTGTGTGTGTGTGTGTGTGTGTGTGTGTGTGTGTGTGTACTGTGTGCATGGGGTCAGTTTTGAAAGGCTCAAGTCGAGTTTTGAGTTTTAATTTCAGGGCCGACATTCAGGTGTGTTGGTCTCTCGTCATGGGTCCTGACATAGCTATTGCTTCTGGACTACTCACATTCGACTATCCAAAGACACATCAATCAAAAGAAATAAGTGAAGAGATATATCTTGGCTCTGACAATGCAAGCAAAATGCCAGTGGGTTTCGAAAACGAAGATAGTGCGGAGACATGGGTGGTTCCCGGCTTTTCATGGGACCATCCACTTGTCATACAACTCCACCTCGGAAGGATTACCTCCTTGTCAGTTAGTACGTGTAGGCTTTGTTGGTTGCCTGATCGGAAAGTAGCCTTCCAGCTGGCGTCATTCCACACTGAGTCGATTGCGGCTCTGGATGAATAAGGGCAGTCAAGGTCGTGAACACTGGTACACAACGGCTTGCTAAGAGACACTACTGCAGTTTTCCTATTCTATTTGACAGTCTGGGCGTGACTTCCATTATATCTACAACCATGGCGTCTTTCCTATTATTATTATGCTATTATGTATGCACTGCCCATCTTTTTATCTGCGATAATATCAAAGATATTATTTTCCTGGGACTTTTATTCTGGGGCATTGAATGCCTCTACGGCGTCTGAATTCGGTATGGGGGCCTCTTTGTCTTTCAGCCAGATACTGGCTTCTTGACCTGAAATGTTCCTCTGGTTATGGAGCAATCTGTTTCTTTTTACTCTCCATAATCAGCGCTCTGTCTCTGCGATCTCGGAGGGCAAGATTAACAAACCCTGGAGATCTCTTTCAGCCGGCCGGATATCATCACGTCAAGTCAGAATGCTTATATATTGCATGTATTCTGCTATATTTACAGTTTCAGGCACGATGGGTGGTGCTGTACCTTGTATTCTGGAGGCATTCTCCTGTTTGTGGTACAACGAATGGAATGGTGTATCAAACCCACTATTGAAGAACTTGCTTAATGGTGTTGGGTTCGCGTGCTTCTTTGCTGGCCCACTAGAGGTTGTAACAGATAACTCAGTTGTTTCTGGCGATATGAAAGTATTCATGTGGCTCCTTGTTCTCGCTGGTGCAATTATGACAACTGTTCACGCTCAGGATTTTCGGGATATTGAGGGAGATAGAGTCTCCGGTCGAAAAACAGTGCCCCTATTAATCGGAGACCAAAAAGCTAGGTCTGCCCTAGTAGTGGGAATTATAGGTTGGACAGCGTTGTCCTGTTGGTTTTGGGATCTGGGCTCGGCGGAACGCCCATGGCTTTCCTGCATCCCCGGGTGCGTTGCGGGCACTATAGTGGTTTGGGGATTTTACTGGAACAAAACTCGTGAGGGAGATCGAAGGTCTACTTTAGTAATTATAATGGGGAAAAGCTCTTGATAAACCTACCTCAAAAGCAGTTTGTACTGTTGGAATATTTCTTACCATGAACCCCTTTTTATAGTTGAGTACGGAAATATTCAAATCCGCATAAATAACTCAAGAGAACTCACCTTTACTGTTAACTATAAAGTATTAAGAGCGTCTAGAGATTCTGATATAGTTCCTATTAAGCTCATTACTTCTATCCAATAAAGAAAATAGTCTTGAAGAAACAAATATATCATCTCCGTTTATAGAGCCTCACTCTTTGCCAGATAATATATCCAATAGCGGCAGAAATATTGCAATTCCAATGGTAATTAACTATTGATAAGTTGAGTATCAGTATCCCTACACTCAGTTCCATAGCTTGGGAAATTACATATATTCTTCCTTAGCTTGTGGTACATGATAATAAGATATCGAGATATCAATTTATAATATATCTTATTTTTATCTACCCAGAAAGGAGTTTTCTTTGCTGAATTTGGATCAAAAAGAAAATCGCGGAAAGACTGATAAAAAGGCCGGAAAGGTATTGTTTTATCAGTTGATATATTAAGGACAGAGTACAGTGAGTTTAGTCGGGTATTAGTTAATATAGTGGAAATTCCCAGTAGTCTGGACAGAGCTATAACTGATAGTAGACTTTCAAGAAGAATAATTATACTATCTCCCAGATTTCTTTAACCATCTGTATTTGTTGTTTCTCGCTATAATTAGCAAGCACCCGGTTAAGGACAGGCAGATAGGTTCTATCTAACTTAGACTCCTTGCTTCGATATTTAAGGATTTTATTAAGATATTCTGCAGAGTCTAGATTATAATCCTCAAATATACAGCAGATAGTGGTAGCAAAGATAAATAATAGAACTGACATAGTAAGAAGACTCTGGAAATTAATATCTCCAGACCATTTCTAAGGAAGCGAGCGCTCCTACCAGATTATAGTAAGCTTACTGCACAGGAACAAGGCTATATTATATTCTATCATAGACTTCGGGATCTCATGAAGAATAAAGTCCTGGTAATTAGCTTTAGTATTCTAGAAGCCTAACCGAATTAGGAGCTCTAGTCAGCTGGTTACAAAGACTCGCAAATATACCCGAGTTGACTTTTGTACTTAGAGAAGAAGCTGGATAATAGCTCTTATATTATTGTTATTATTGTATTTATTCAACATATCAATCACAATAACCAATATTAGCCGGGGACTGTTCGAGTTAGTTAATCTCTTCAGAGAATAGAGAAGAAGCTTTTCAAATTACTCTTTAAGTAGCTTGACTATAATTCCGGGGTCTTCCTTGATAATTTCTATGATATTGAGTAGTAGTAAGTCTGGAATTCTGGAAAGCAATTCTGGAGTAATTATCGGAAAGACTCTAATTATAGTCCTGCGATCCCCTTCTCTTCTCTTAAAGAAAAAACTTTCTCCCAGTAACTTCCCTTCTCGGAAGAACTTGGCCATAGTTCGGGATACTGTTAATTTACCTGTACCTACCAGTCTATTTAGCCAGAATATATATTTATTCTACAGTAAGACTGCCTACTTAGTAATCTACTGGCAAAGCTCAGTTCTTCTTCCAGGAAGATATTCCTTTTTAAATTAATCTATATATATTCTATACTCAGTCTCTATAGCAACTGGTAGCTTCTCCAGATCGATATCTTTTACAATACTATTAATATTATAAGCGGTGGTATTTACAATAGTATAAATATTGTAGATATCCTGAGATATTTTACCAAGCCGATTTTGAATTTCTGTTATAAGAACAGAATTAGTATTATAAATTATTAAAAAAAAAAAAACCTAGAACTAACTACATACTATTACTTTATTACTATAAAATCTCGGCAATTGTGTTGGCTTAGGGTCCATCTAAAAGAAGGGTCTCCGCCAATCAGGCCAAACTTTTTAGGTAAAACACATAATCTCCGAAGTTCAACTATGGATTCATCGAGACAACATAGTTCGGGGAGATCTTCGGTTGGTGTCACTGATAAGGTAGAGGCAGTAAACAAATACAGGTCTCTTAATTCAGTATTGTTTGACCCGAATATACACAGTAAAGCCATTTCTATTTCTTTTTGTTCCTGAATTTCCAGGCCCCGATCCCCGATGGCCTCCGAATTGTCCGATTGCGGGGCCCGAAAGGAATTTCTTTTTCCATGGCGATGAATCATCCAGCAATCGTCTAGACATACTCTCTCTCTCACTCTCTCTCTCTCCATTACTTCTCCCCCAAGGCACCGGGGCTTTTTTGAAATCTTTCTTTTTTCTTCAATTCCTTCATAGTTCTATACTCAATCAGGCAATCAACTCTCTTGACCTCCTCTCCGTGTCACCCCTCCTGCCCCTCCCTTCCCCCTCATTGAGTCACCACCATGGCGACTCCATTCCTCGTCTCCTTCGACCCTTCGGCCAATGGCCTCTCACTCAAGCAGATTGCCTACTTCGGCCGTGTCCTGGTCAAGGCCTCCAGCGTCGCTCAAGCCGAAGAATTCCTGCGTCAGAACTTCCGTCTTCTGGACGTCTACGTTGATGCCACCGCGATTTCCACCACCGGTGACCTCGTCGATATCCTCAATGCCGGTGCCGCGAAGATCTTCATTACCCTCGACCAATTGACCGCCCTCTCCCAAGAACAGTCCGTTCCCTCATCACGAGTCGTCGTCTATACTTCCTCCGACAGCCAGGTGGACTCCTTCCAGAAGTGGGTGGCTGAGGATTCCGAGCGTAAGGATGCCGGTCTCTCTACCGATTCGTCCGCCGTGAAGGCCTTGGTCGACAAATTGGGCCTAAACCCCGAAGCCCAGAGCCTTTACCGGACGTACTCCGGCGCTGTCACCGAGGAAACCTTGAAGGATACCTTGGTCCAGGGTGCGGTGAGCATTGTGCCCGCGCAAGCCTTGACCCTTGATCGCAACCAGGCCGACGGCAAGATTGCTGCTGCGTCTCTTATCGCAGCTCGCGCAGTCGCTGATCAGAGCAACGGCCTCTACGCCACCACGGTCACCGACGAGAGAGGAACTTGCTTGGGCCTCGTGTGGAGCAGTGACGAGAGTATTTCTGAAGCGCTTCGCACGGGTACCGGTGTTTACCAGAGCCGTAAACGGGGCCTGTGGTACAAGGGTCAGTCGAGTGGTGATGTGCAGGAACTCATCAGAGTTGGCTTCGATTGCGACAGCGATTGCTTAGTGTTCGTTGTCAACCAGATCGGTCGAGGCTTCTGTCACCTTGGTACGGCCAGCTGCTTCGGTCCTTACAACGGACTTTCGCGTCTGCAGAAGACTCTGCAGGCCCGCAAAGCCGATGCCCCCGAAGGTTCCTACACTGCTAGACTCTTCAACGAGCCCAAGCTCACCCAGGCTAAGATCATGGAAGAAGCCGACGAGCTATGCCGCGCAAACACCAAGGAAGAGATTGCCTTTGAGGCTGCTGATCTCCTCTATTTCGCTCTGACCCGCTGTGTCGCAGCTGGTGTCAGCCTCGAAGACGTCGAGCGGAACCTGGACCTCAAGAGCCTGAAGGTGAAGAGAAGAAAGGGCGACGCCAAGGGTCCTTGGGCAGAGAAGGCCGGTCTGGCAGCTCCTGCCTCTGCCCCCGCTCCTACCCCCGCGGCCGTGGAGAAGAGCCAGCCCCCGGCCAAGGAGGACAGCCGCATCGAGATGACTCGTGTCATCACCGCTTCGACCCCGGTGGAGGATGTTAAGGCTTACCTGAAGCGTCCTTCCCAGAAATCCAACGATGCGATCATTGGCCTTGTCCGTCCGATCATCCAGGATGTCCGCGAGAACGGCGACGCCGGTGTTCTCAAGTATACCCACAAATTCGAGAAGGCCACTTCCCTCACCTCTCCCGTCATCAACGCTCCATTCGCACCAGAGTTGATGCAGGTGTCGCCTGAAACCAAGGAAGCCATTGATGTCAGTATTGCCAACATCGCCAAGTTCCACAGTGCGCAGAAGGGTAGCAACGATGGCCTCAAGGTCGAGACGATGCCTGGTGTCGTTTGCTCCCGCTTTTCACGAGCCATTGAACGTGTTGGTCTGTACATTCCCGGTGGAACCGCTGTGCTGCCTTCGACCGCCATGATGTTGGGTGTCCCTGCCATGGTTGCTGGCTGCAAGAAGATCGTCCTTGCTTCACCCCCTCGTGCCGACGGCAGTGTCACGCCTGAGATTGTCTACGTTGCTCACAAGGTCGGAGCGGAGAGTATTGTGCTTGCCGGTGGTGCCCAGGCGGTTGCTGCCATGGCGTACGGTACGGAGAGCATCAGCAAGGTCGACAAGATCTTGGGTCCCGGTAACCAGTTCGTGACCGCCGCTAAGATGCTGGTCGCCAATGATACCTCTGCGGGCGTCAGCATTGATATGCCAGCCGGCCCTAGTGAAGTCCTGGTGATTGCAGACAAGCAGGCGAACCCAGCGTTTGTTGCCTCGGATCTGCTGAGCCAGGCTGAACACGGTGTCGACTCCCAAGTCATTCTGATTGCCATTGACCTGAACGAGCAGGAGCTGCAGGCCATCGAAAATGAGGTGGACAAGCAGGCCAGAGCACTCCCCCGAATGGACATTGTCAAGGGATCTCTGGAGCACTCAGTCACCTTTGTGGTGCGTGACCTTGCCGAGGCGATGGCTCTCAGCAACGAGTATGCTCCGGAGCATCTGATCCTGCAAATCGAAAACCCAGAGGCCGCCGTCGAACAGGTGCAGAACGCCGGAAGTGTCTTCATTGGCCAGTGGACTCCTGAAAGTGTCGGCGATTACTCGGCCGGTGTGAACCACTCTCTGCGTAAGTTCCGGTTGTTTCTCTCACAATAATATACTAGTAGCTAACTTGGATCCAGCAACCTACGGATATGCCAAGCAATACTCTGGCGTGAACCTGGGATCGTTCCTCAAGCACATCACCAGTTCCAATCTGACGGCTGACGGATTGTTGGGCCTCTCGCGCACTGTTGAGCAGTTGGCGGCTGTGGAAGGCTTGGATGCACACAAGCGGGCTGTGAGCATCCGGGTGGCCCACATGAAGGGTCAACAATAGATTCTACACGCCAGGGATATGTGGTGTTTCTTTTCAGCTTTCACGACCTCGACGGTTATGGTAATTTGACCTGTTTTACGAATGCTTATCAGATGTTGTTTACCAAATTTGAGCAACTTTAATTGATGAAGAATATCAAATAGCAATGGTATCCTGCAGTAAATCTCTATACAAGTACACGACCCATGTAGAATACTTTTCCCAAGCCATACACCCAGAAACAGCCCAAATGCAAACACAGAAGAAAAGAAAAGAGAATGTCGAAGGAAATCATCAGTCGTATGGTGAGAATGATTTGAAATCACTTCTTCCTCTCGCGGATCTTCCACTTGATCCCATTTTTGTTCGTGCCTCCGACAGTGTTGTCCATCCTTCCACGCTGCCAATCCAACTGGCGCTCCGCAGCTGTGATATCGTTGTACTGCTTCTGAAGCGCAGCCAGCTTGTTCTGCCTCGCCAAAGCAGCACGCTGCTTGAGTTTCCGCGCGCGACGAGCCTCCTGAAGAGCCAGACGATCCGCCTCAAGCTCTCTCGCCGTCTTTTTCCGTTCAAGATCCTCAAATGACTCATCCCCACCACTACCCTCTGCCTGAACCCGCTTCATCTTCAAATCCCTCTGCTCCTGCTTATCATCAACAAAGACCGTCTTCTTTGGTCCAGCCTCCTCCTCCTCCTCGGACTCCTCATCAAAATCAAAATCAAACCCATCCTCATCCTCATCCCTCACCGGAGCCTTCTTCTTGTTCTTCGGCCTCTTCCCCACCAAACTCTGCACCATGCCATCCTGCAACTGAATCTCCTGTTCCAACTTATCCATCTGCCGCCGAATCCGCTCCCCAGTCGTCCGCAAGTACCCTGCATCCTGCGTCTTCAACAACTTGATCGCATCGTGACTGAGTCCCGCCGCCGACTCGCGCGCCGCCGTCCCGTGCTTTCCTGCCTTCTGCGTGTGCGAAGACATCATCCCGAAGGCGAATTCATCGGGATTACGGTCGCGGGCCTTTTCTTCCAGACGCTTGAGCTTGGCTTTCTTCTGGTTGTAGTCTTTTGCTCGGAGGGAGTAGTCCTATTTTTTTTTTACATTTTGTTAGTTTCTAGTTCTAGGTTGAAAGAGATTGGTTTGAGGAGGAGGATGCTATGTACCTTGTGCTTTTCGAGAATACCCCATTTTTCACGGCCTCCGACCTGGCCTCGCTCCTTGTGATTCCGTCTTTGGACGGCATTGCGCATGGATGACATTTTGGGTAGTGGTGGTGGTGGGTTTTATTAACTATTATTTATTTATTTTTTTGCTTCCGGTTCGTTCGATGATAAATCCCGTATATGAATCGAAGTATAAAATCAAAAGAAGAAGAAAAGAAAGAAGAAGAGGGTTGTTGTTAAAAACCCCCCGAAACAGTGTCAAAAAAAAAAAAAAAAGAAGAAGAAGAATGGGTTGTAGTTAAAAAAAGTTCTCCGACTCGGCCTAAGCGGAGAAGAAGAAGAACAACTTGAACACAACTCTACCTTTAGCTCGGTGTGGAACCAACTCAACCCAACTCAACTCTCACCCTCACTCTCACTCTCACGCGCCACGATTTCCTCTCGAATCCCATTTACACAATCTGGAGTAATTGTATTCCTGGGATCGAATTGACACAATTCGAAATTGGCCAACACCAACAATTAACTCTTACTACCTAACAACCCGGGACCTGTCGAACGCAGATCACTTCTCTCTCTCTCTCTCGCACGTTACTCCGATAGAAACAAACCCCCCTCAAGGCCTTATTTTACTCTACCAGTATATTTCGCATATTAGATCAATCAGTATAGAACGACCTCGCATAGCAAAGTACATACAATAAACAACCATGGCGACAACATCCACATCAACACCATCAACAAAATACAACCTCCGCAATCCCCTCCCCCTCTCCGCAACCCAAGAACAAGAAGTCAAGAAGATCTTTCACAAACGGGTACGAGCGCATTGCGCGGAGGAAATTAAAGGTATTTTCTTTCTCTATTTATTACCTACCTACCTATCTATTTATTTATTTATTTATTTATTTATACTTTTGTCTTGTCTTTCTTGGGGTTGGTTGATGTTAATGAAATTGTGGATGAAAAATAGCATTCGCTCAATGCGCGGTCAATCGCACAATAACTGCTACGTGGGTGTGTCGGAATCAGCGACTGACGATGAATTCGTGTATGCTTGCGCATGCGAAGCCGGAGGAGGAGGACCGGGCGAGAGAGGAGTGGTTTGCGACGCATGAGGAACGGCGGAGGGAGAAGGAGGAGGAGCTTAAGAAGGTGGAGCAGAGGAGGGAGGAGATTATTCGGATGATGAGGGAGGATGAGGCCAAGTCGAAGGGGAGGTGATTTCTCTTTTTCTCCTCGTTCTTTTTTTTTTTTTTTT